>NC_084480.1:247492480-247494980 GCF_030035675.1 Rhineura floridana
TTAAATGTGGATAGCATTATAGCTTTAGAGTCACACACTTCTAGCTGGTAATTTAGTTTATTATCTTTACTGTCTTCCAGCTGCTGAAGCAGGATGTAGTTTCCCTGATTAGTAGACGGTAGTCTCTTTTGAGCTTCAGATCTGACGCTGGTCGTTAACCTAGCTCCCTGGCATCAAATTACTGCTGTGGCTACCTTTTCTGGAGGCATACTGGTGTGTGACCACTAAAGGGAGGAGCAACAAATGTAACAAACAGAAGGAGAAATGCAGTGGTTACTGTCATGGCCTCAAAGGATTGAGGAATACAATAATGGGTCTTCCCTGGTGCTGCCATGTTGCCTACCGCTCTGTTTTGAGCAGATCTTTCAGTTCAATGG
This sequence comes from Rhineura floridana, assembly GCF_030035675.1. NCBI lineage: Eukaryota > Metazoa > Chordata > Lepidosauria > Squamata > Rhineuridae > Rhineura > Rhineura floridana. Next base: position 247,492,858 of record NC_084480.1, read on the forward strand.
GCAACTCCAACAGAAACCATAAACTACATCATGAGCCTTACCTAGCGCTTCAATCTAAAATTTATGTAATAACTGATTTGGTGAAAAGAAGGGTCATAACAAGAAGTAGATATGCAAACCATATCATATGGAGTGGTGTCAACCTCTGTTTGTTTTGTAAATTATACAGCCATGAGAGTGGCTGTATACTATAGGCAGCATGGATTTTTCACATTCCGCAATGTTAAATGGAAAATACCCCCATGCCATTCTGATGCTTCCCATAAGCTCGTTTCAAAACAAAACCTTACAAAACTTATAGTTCTGAACTCAGAAACGCTTGCTTAACAACCCTGTCAATTTTCATGGCGATACACAAAACAGTCAGAGAGAATTGAGAGTTCAAATTCTAAAAAGAGAGAGAAAAACCTCAGAGCCTTTTTGGACTTTTTTCTGTCAGAGTTCTCATAGTCTGTTGAAATTCATTAAAAATCAGCCATGTTCACAGAGTACCTGTAATCCTAATACTGACCTTGCCCCATACTCTGACCTTCATCTACTGCAGTTTAAAAGTTAAAAAAATGCCTGGCTGATTTTTAATTAATTTAAGAAATTTTGGCTGGAAGCCTATGATAATGCAGGGCATGCTCAGTAAGGACCAACTGTCAGAATTCTAAAAGCCAGACTCACAGCTGCTGGGCTTGGCTAATAAGAGGGCCACACCCACACCAGACTTGATTTCACTTGAGACGATCATGGCTTCCCTCAAAGAATCCTGGGAAGTGTAGTTTGTGAAGGGTGCTGAGAGGAGACTCCTATTCCCCTGAGAGAATGGTTTAACAGTCAGCCACTCTGATTGAAGGTCTGTGAGAGGAACAGGGTGTTTCCTAGCAACTCTCAGCACCCTTCATTAACTACACTTCCAGGATTCTTTGAGAGAAGCCATGATTGGCTTTCAGCCATGGCTTTGAGAGAAGTCATGATAAATTCTTTTAAATTGTTTTTAAAAGATGTGTTTTTAAATTTGTATATTTGTTTTTAATGTTTTTAGTTATTGTAAATCGCCCAGAGAGCTTCGGCTATGGGGCGGTATATAAATACACTAAATAAATAGATAAATAAATAATGATTGTTCAAAGTGTAATAGAGGCCTGGTGTGGACGTGGCCAGGGACAGCTTTGTTTTAAATTTGGGTGGGAGGTAGGGTTGCCAGGTTCAGGGCCTGAGACTGATCTTGTATCTTTAGGAGACGGGAAAGTCAGCCAAGTGCTGGTGTTCTTGCAACATTGTAATGGGAAAAACCACAAGGTAGAATTCTCCCTTCCCCCAGCACAACTTTGAAAGATACAGAAGACATCTTGGTTGCCAGGCCCAGCCTGGTCAGTTTTACCTATCCTAATCATGATTGCATAGGAGTATATCCGATTCAACTCAATAATCATACAAATGATCAGACCTGCCTTTTCCCTCCTTCCCCTTTCCTCTCCCTTTCTCCTCCCCTGCCCTCTTTCTTCTGCCTCCTCCCCTGTCCACTTCAGGTTTCCCTCCCCATGGTCAGTTTTACCTATCCTAAGCATGATTGCACGGGAGTAAATCCCACTGAACTCAATAAACATGCAAACGACCACATCTGTCCTTCTCCCCTCCCCCTCCTGCCTGCTCCCATCCCAGTCCTCCCCTCTGCCTTTCCACCCGTCCCTCCTCCCCCTCCTCCCTTCCCCATCCCCTGTGGTCAGTTTCACCTATTCTAAGCATGATTGCCGTGTGTGTATGTGTGTAAATCCCACTGAACTCAATAAGCATGCAAATGATCAGTCCATTCTCAGCAAACTTGCACAGGATCCCATTTCTTACCTCCCGGATTAAAAAGCAAGGAAATTCACTAATATGCAAAAAAAACCTTGTAGTTTAAGAATGTACCTATAGCCCACAGATATTTCTACCAAACTTTAAAAAGCAGGGAAATTGGGCAGCTATAGTGAATGCACCAGGGGAGCAGGAGACTTGAACTCCTCTCTGAGATATTGTACCGCCCTACAAAGTTGTCAAAATGCAAACACAATTTGGGTTGGTCTTTCACAGTCCAATCCACTTCCTGTGTAGCCTGGAAGCATTCGGTAACGTGCCTCTGAGCATATGGTGAG
>NC_084480.1:247499980-247504980 GCF_030035675.1 Rhineura floridana
AATTCCCTTGAGACCTGCCTGCACTCACCCAAGGCTTATCACAGGGCTGGAGAACTGGATCTGGATCCACAATTGGACCCCCTCCATAAGCCACTTTTGACAGGTGGAGAGGGATGCCCACCAGTCAATCACTTGAAATCAGGCAATTCAACTTCAGCTGCCCCACACATCATGACATATAATGTCATCTGTGTGGGCAAGCAGATGCGGCTAGAGAAACGATCTTATAGGCCAAATTAGCATCTCTGGTGACCCTTATCTGACCTCTGAGCAAGTGGTTCCACAACTCTTATCAGGTGAGGAATTGGTGACTCAAGCACATCTCCAGCAGAACCTCTTTGATGTATGAGATGGTGAAGAAAACAGAAAGTAACTGATTATTGTTGCAAGACTCTAAATCAGGATAGGTGTTAAATATACTTTTATTTAAAGTTTTAATTTGTCGCAGAACCTTTAATAGCAATAAAATGTGGCCATATTTAATTCAAAAACTTGTGACTTGTCTCTTCAGGCCTATGTCACCATGAAACGCTGTGCTGCAGCACAGACCAATTTAAGTCCTATTTATATGTTACCTTTACCAGAAGAAACACATCTTCTTCTGCACATTCTGGTCCTGTCCAGTTCCAATAAAATATGGAAACAGGAAACACATAGGATAGGGACAATGTTTTGGGAAGTAACTACGTTTTCATGTATGCCCTACTACATCCCTGTTTCTATAGTTACCAGAATGACAATGGACCAGAGAATGAAAAAAGGTAACATATGAAGCAGCCGTTAACCCAGGCTTCGGTGATGTTTGAGTGAAAGTTTTTTCTTTGGGGGAAAAAAACTGCTGTGACCAAAAGCTTACTGAGAATTTCTGGACTCTGTTTTTAAGGAATATTTTTTTTCATACAGTGCAAATATGGTAATCAAAGGAGGCATTCACTGAACAATTTGCAAATATTATTTTCCTTTACAGTTTCTGTCAACATAGTGGTTAGATGCTATTCACAAATCTGAAGTGCTAGAAATAAGGATCAGTTTTAATATGACCTCATAAATAATGTAATAATAAATGAAGAGGTTCTCATTCCCTATTCTGATTGGTGGAAAATCAATTGGCCATTGCCTGGAAATGACTGACTTTCCATTACTAATATTTTCTAATTGCATTTGAACACAGTACCTTCTGTGGTGCCAGACAGTCATGCAAAACAAAACAAAATCTACTTTTATGAAAAACAAGATTTCTACTGCTGTAAATTAATTGTTATTACAGAGAATCTACCTTCAATTTCCCTCATACCTAATGGGCAGTACGCCAGTGTTTACAGGATAAAAATATGTTTTAGCCTAACAGGTAATACACTCAGTAATTCTTTAGTTCCTTCCACACAATCCATCAAGAGTTTTTTTTTTTTTTGCTGTGGCCAGGCCATGTGGCAACACATGTACCACTGTTGTGGGTTAGTTCTGTATCAATTTAGCATAATTCACCTGGCACTTCTTTTTGAAGGTCCACTGAAATGAATGAGAATTATTACAAGAACTCAGAAAAGAAGCAGTTATTAGTAGTTCATACAAAAATCATGTAATATACAGTTAAAATAATATGATTACCCTGTATTTGACAGCTAAGGGCAATCACAGCTGGCTTAAACAGGAAGATGATTGACTATATAGGATGGCACAAGTCAAATGGTGCTCTTCATACTGGAAACAGCAACTTTTGACTTACACACTAATGCTTCTGTCATGGCTAATGCCCATGCAAATATATCCCACAATCCTCTGAGGCAGTGCATAGGATTCTGGATTCTTACTGAATTTGCTTGGGCAGATGGCATTGCCAAAAGCAGTGGGAGAACTTCAGCCCTTGAGCCATTCTCCATAATATGTGACTTCTCAGAGCACAAGAAATGTATCCTACATCCTTACACCTAGAGAAACGGCATGAGAGCTGAGTTAGTGAGAGCATACAGTTTCATGTGAAATATCCAATATAAAGCAACTGCATTTTCATAGATTTATTTTGTAAAGATTTTGTGAAGAATACAAAAATTGGTTTTGATATCCATCCAAAATCTTGATTGTAAGACTGGTCATACTACTCATAAAGCCTCAGGCTTCTCCCTTGGAATTTCAAGGAATTAATTTTTCACTAAACACCTGCTAAAGGGCTATGTTGCTGCACTTGGGCATACAATTTAATCTTTTTGTGTCGTCTCCCAGCATTTTCATTGCTGTTTGAAGGCTACACACAGGGAAAATAGGAGTCCAGTGCTAGAGAGATAAGCTCTTTCGGCAATATCTACATGTTCAGACATTTTAAAATAGTAACATTTCATATATATTTTTTCCACAGCGCAACCAGCAGTATCTGGCCTAATTCAAAAATGACAAATAGAAGACTTGTTTATAAGAAATGGGGATACAGTTTTTATACTAAATTCTATCACAGTATGTGTATATGTAAGTATTCACTTGCACTGCCTTACTCACCTCGTACAACAGAATCCAAATTAGATCCTATTATTACACTGAAGGCTCACACTCAATAGCAGTTAAGCTTCTTTGAATGGATTCCCCATTGTATAAAAAGTATGCCAGTCTTTGACTGCCAAAATCAATTAGTTGCATTCATTATGCCTCTATTTATTAACGCTGTACACTTTATAATGCATTTGCTGCTGAACAAAAGAAAGTTATGAAATATCAAATGTGTGTTATGATTGTAATTATGGCAAAAGAAGTAATGATCTCTTTTACTCACTAGCTGGTTACAAAGCTCTTGTAAAGATTACATTAGAAGTGGCAGATTTATGATCTTTTCCAAACGAGAATCCTTTCCAATGCACGTTTTTGAACACACAAATGTACATGATTGGTCACAGGTTATTGGCTCTAATAACTAGAAGCAGAAAAGATTGTTGTGCTTCTGTCTTTATAATCCAAACACACAAATTCACCTTAACCAATTCCATTTTTATATGTGTTGTCTTATAATCAAAGGGGACACTATAATGTTCTTTTCTATGAATGTATTCAGAACGTAGTCCCAGTCCAATAGATCTATGGTTGGAATAAGAAGAATGGCAAGACTAAAGGAGCTGGCAGGGCTAGAAAAACACAAGAGCTCTTTACATACTCTTCCCCTATGTTCATTGAACAATTGGGTAGGGGTTGAAAAGAGCTGTAGTGATGATGGTTATGGGACAGTTACTTGGCAATTTAATTGGCTGATTTCTGAAAGCAGAAAGCTTAAGGGGTGACCTTTGCAAACCTGTGGTCCTGCATAGTACCATTACCTGGAACCACAAATTGTTTTCAGAATGAGAAAAGATAATGGAACTCAGGTTGTATCCACACTGGCTAAATTCACATGATCCATTGCTCTTGCTCTTGTTATTGTGCTGCACTATTTGCACTGCACTTAATGTCCGACTTTAATCCTGACGTCACCTATACTGTCTCGTTGTTTACCTTAGCCACCTGTAATTTAAGAGACAATTTTAAAAGAGTTCAATCGACCAATATCTTACTCTTAGATAGTAATTGAGATATCCTATAAATAATTTTAAATCATTTTATCAGGACCTCATTGATTTTAATGATCTTAATGACTGTTGTACTCTGTTCAAGTTGTTGTAAAATTATTTGATTGTATTTGTAAACAGGATGGTTATGCTTAACTTTCCATGTTACTTTTCTTTTTTATTTTAATGCTGATGGCCTTCGGCCTTGCGATTAATAAATACATACATACATTTGCACTGCACTGACTGTATCCTGTTTTGATTAGGAACTACATCTGCTTTAACGAAGGCTGGAACCAGGTGTTTTGGGGGCTTGCATGTCTCTTATGAAAAATAACAGTCCTGCATCTCCTGTTCTTTTGCACCCAAAACTTATGATTATACAAAATGTGTGATGTGATGTCACCATGCTGTGAATTTGTGAAGAGACAGCACAAGAAGAGCAACTTGATGCTCCTGAGCACACATTCTGTGTTACTAGATGTTATCAGAGCTGGGGCTGCTGTAGCTACATGTCTCCCAAAAAGCTACGTTGCAATCTTGGTATGAATGGGTGGAGCATTGCTATTTACTAGGTTTAATCCCATTGTGCTCACTCTTTATTGCGTCTCAGAATGAGACCTCTGAACCACCTTCTGTTCCACCTTCCATATAGATGGACCTAACTCCAATCTTATCTTTCTCTCTTGCTTGTAACTGTCTTACTGCAAAGTGAACATTGTATCAGAGTGCCATTAACACATGGGTGCTAATTTTGCCTGGGTGGCTGTGGCAAAAAGGCGCCTTTGCCAACATCCCCCCAAAAAAACAGAGATTGTGAAACAATACTGAAACATTGCTGCTGAAACACTGCTATGAAGTAATTACTGAAACAAAGATACAGGGATGAGATGAAGTTTAAAAGTGTTAACAGTGATAACATCTATTCACAGAAACAAAGATTCAAAGATGAATCAATTTAAAGGATGAATAAAGGGATGCAGGATTTCAACCCTATTTCTTCAAGCCATCTTGCAATAAGGATGTAGTATCTTACTTTTAAAAGCCTTAATGTAAGCTACATTATGGCCATCCATTTATTTTGGTACTAAGCTTGAATATTTTGAGAAGTTCAAGCAAGAGAAGGAAATGAGGATGGTCTTTTACGGTAGCCATTTTTAATCCAGTAGCAAAGTGGTGATTTATAATCCTGCTTGAACTACTAAACCGGTAGTAACTGTGCTTCTAACTAGACAGGCACAAATATTCAACTGAAAACTTGACTTTATTGTAGTTACTGTAGCACTGGCAAAAAAAATTACTTAGTTCCAACTCTAAAATTGCTGTCAAGGCTCAAGAGACTATAAACAACATCTTTCACTGCTCTGACCCCCGTGCAATTTTAAATCCCCCAACCTTTCTGAGCACTGTTGGTGAGCAGCCCCATTACATCTTAATGACGGTCATTAATTTCTAAAGAGTGTTAATTTCAGATTT